>NC_137777.1:59226397-59239811 GCF_963455305.1 Plecotus auritus | reverse complement strand
AACATCCACGGTGAGAGAGAATCATGGATCAGCTGCCTCCTGCACACACACACACGCCCCCGCCCCCCCCCCCCCACCCCTACGGACTGGGGATGGAGCCCGCAACCCAGACAGCTGCCCTTGACCGGAATCGAACCCGGGACCCTTCGGTCCGCTCTATCTGACACTCTGTCCGCTGAGCCAAACCGGTTAGGGCTTAAACTGCCTTCTCTGACAGAAAAGATGACGTGCTAACCTGACGAGCTCAGGGAAGGCCTGTACGGCGGTCTCGCAAACGGAAAGGCCTAAAGCGAGCACAGGGGCGGTCTGAAGGGAGCCCGTAACTAAGAGCAGTTGTGGTGGGTGGTCGCGTCCTAGGCCGGAATCTTCCCTGACAAGGTCTGCGTTGACCTTAACTGAACCTACGGTCCTTTTGCATCTAAGACAACATACCTCTGAAATGTCAGAGGAACTTGTAGTTCCGAACGCCCCTCCCCCTTCCCTTTCCCCCCCGCCCTACCCCCCCCCCCCCCCCCCCCCCCGCCACACACACACCAGCAAATGCGCCTGGGCGCTGGGACAGAGACCATAGATTCCTTCATTGTCATTGTTATCATGTGTATTGTTGCCTGTTAACTATCTATCCTGCACCCACCTAAGTAAAAGAAGTAGGTGTGGCCCTGGCCGGTTTGGCTCAGTCAGTGGGTAGAGCCGACCGACGTCAGCCTGCGGACCTTAGGGTCCCGGGTTCGATTCTGGTCAAGGGCGCATGCCCCACTAGGGGGCGTGCAGGAGGCAGCCGATCCGGATTCTCTGTCATCCATGATGTCTCTCTCTCTCTCCCTTCCTCTATAAACTCAATAAAAACATATTTTTTAAAAAAAGAAGTATGGCCCTAGCTGGTTTGGCTAAGTGGATAGAGCATAGGCCTGCGGACTCAAGGGTCCCAGGTTCGATTCCCGTCAAGGGCACGTACCTTGGTTGTGGGCACATCCCCAGTATGGGGAGTGCAGGAGGCAGCTGATCGATGTTTCTCTCTCATCGATGTTTCTAACTCTCTATCCCTCTCCCTTCCTCTCTGTAAAAAAATCAATAAAATATATATTTTTAAAAAAAGAAGAAGTATGTGTCTATCATTTTACTTTTTATCTAATCCCAGAGGTTTCCCCCACTCCCACCCCCACCCACTCCCCCTTTGCTTTCTCCTCCCTCCCTCCCTCCCTCCCTCCCTCCCTCCCTCCCTCATCTACCTCCAGTAGATTTCCTGTAACCCACTTACATCCCCTCCTTGCATTGTCACGTATAAAAGTATAAAACAAAGTGCCGCCCCGGCCGGTTTTGGTCAGTGGGTAGATCATCAGCCTGGGGACCGAAGGGTCCCGGGTTCGATTCCATTCAAGGGCGCAGGCCTGGGTTGTGGGCTCGATCCCCAGTAGGGGGTATGCAGTAGGCAGCCCACTGGTGATTCTCTCTCATGGTGGATGTTTCTATCGCTCTCTCTCCCTTCTCTCCCTTCCTCTCTGAAATCAGTGAAGATATATTTACAAAAACAACACAAATGTATTATTACACCTCCATGTAGTAAAAAGTATACTTGTACCATGTTTTGTACTTGTATTTCATGTTATTGAAACAGTGAAGGCCCACCCCGACGGGCAGGCGGGGAGGGGAGCGCTGGGCCTGCATGGGGCGGGCGGGGGGGGGGGGGGGGGGGACCGGGCAGGAGAGACTGCACGCCGAAGAGCACGCAGTCAGATTTGGTCTTCTTCTTCAGGTTCCCGAGGGATCCGGCCGGATGCCAGAAGTGGGTGTAAAATTGTAGGAGAGCAGACTCAGAAGAAAATACACCTGATGGACTAAGCAAGCGTTACCGATTATGTGCCAGACACTCTGAGGCCTCTGTGATCTGCAGAGCTGGTCCTCACAGGACAGTTCTTCGAGATAATGCAGCACCAACAATATCTGATCTTACCAGTCATTTGAACGATGCACATAGTAGACACAGAAATCCAATACAAGAGTTGAGTGAAGATGAAATCAGGACACTGAAACAGGAAAAATATTGACGAAACTTCTGAGCAGGAACAAAAACATAAAGAAATCAACAGCTGCCGAAACCGGTTTGGCTCAGTGGATAGAGCGTCGGCCTGCGGACTGAAGGGTCCCGGGTTCGATTCCGGTCAAGGGCATGTACCTTGGTTGCGGGCACATCCCCAGTGGGAGGTGTGCAGGAGGCAGCTGATCCATGTTTCTCTCTCATCGATGTTTCTAGCTTTCTATCCCTCTCCTTTCCTCTCTGTAAAATATCAATAAAATATATTTTAAAGAAAAGAAAAGAAATCAACAGCAGCCGTGCTCAGAACTCCAATAGAGAAGGGGGCGAAGAACAGGATGAAGACATTTTACCTTGAACCCTCGAAGAGAAGGAAAGCAAAGAACACTTGAAATCTTTATTTGAAATTTTCATTCTTAATGGGAAAACAAAATATATCTCTAGATGGACATGAAGCTGATGAAATCCCAGAAGGTCTCTTTACTCCCGATGACTTTGAGGCGGGCACTGTTGAAGTGCCGGATACATTCTGGGGAAGAGGTTCTGAGAAAGCGCTTTGAGACCACAGCAGTCCACACACTTGTTCTGTTCAAAAGCACGGCAGAAGCAGACGCTAGAGATCTGTGAGTGAGGGCTGCATTCGGGAAGGAACGCTCAGGGAAGTGAGGGGCTCTCGCCCCTTTTCGATGACCGCTGACGGATGGACGGACGAACGAACGAACGAACGAACGAACGAACGAACGAACGAACGTGGCGGGGCATGGCAGGGGAAGAGCACCTGCCCGTGTTGGTGAGGTTTGCTGACGAAGCTCATGACCCGAGAGAGGAATCTGTGGGTTTCCTGCCTTCTGAAGCTGCTGCCGAAATTTTGGCTGTGAAATGTCACACTACGATACCTGAGAAGTGGGGATTAAACATGGACTATCGTCGTGGCCGGGCTCACATGGCGTCCAGTGGCTTTTCTTCCAAAATGAAAGCTGTTGCTTCTAGACTTTTGGAGACATATCCCTCCTCAAGCTGTCCACACACTGTGTCTGCTCCTCCCGTGCCTGAAACGTGTGGTTGGCAAAATCGGTGCCTGTGAACGGGAGCGTCTGCCGCGTCAGGAACAATTGAGGAAGTTTGTTGTTTTTTTCCATCGATCGCCACAACTGCTTTTAGAGCTTGACCGTGTACCTTCTGTCCCCTTTCGGGACAACGAAGAAAGAAAGGGGTACAGACCTGAAGGAAATTTGCCATTGAAAGCGGACAGGCAGGGCGGGCGGGCATGATGCTTTTGAAATTGTAGTGGAGCTCCTCCTACAGGCACTTGTTTTCTGTGTAGACCGGTATGTACACAGAAGGACACACACACACACACACACACACACACACACACACACAGTAGACGGAATAACTGTATAGCGGGCCGAGCATATAGAGCTTCCATCCGCCACTTATGAAGCCCTCCGCCTGCCACACACAGATCAAGTTTTTTCCTAATGTTTACGCATTGCTAAAGGTCCCACGCACTCTCCCTGTGATGAAGGTTGAGAACAGACGCTAGGAAAATGGGCGACAGCATTACCCGAGGAACGCTTTGACAGACCAAAGGTCAAGGAGCTTAGCTTTGCTTAACATACATTTTGATATGAAACATGATTTGGATTTAACGGTGGACACGGACATCAAACTCTATACAACTAAGTCAGAGCTTCCTACAGATAATTCCAAAAGTGTTGGAAATACCCGAGAGACTTTTAAAATAAATGTGCTTTCTCTTCTATTTGATATCGGGGCGTGGGGGGGGGGGGGTTAAGAAATATGAAAACAGAGAAGAGCTGTAAGATATATGTAGGCCACTTAATCACTGGAAAGCTTGAGTACATTCCATTAGCCATTGATAATCTGTCTGTTTAAAGGCCCCCCCCTCACCCCCCCGTTTGAACGCTCATGCTTTGGAGAACTGACCGTCCTTCCGGAGGGTGGCGTTGAAAGGGCCACGTTTGTCTCACGTCTGCGTGATCTCTGCTAATGGCACTTTGGACTTGTTTTGGCGAAGTCATTGTAGACATGACATTTATTCATCACTGTGGATCCAGTTGTTGGGTATTGAGTTATCAGGTCTTGGAAGAAATAAATTTTGAGAAGGTGTGGTAGGAATGTGTTTCATAAAACTGTACAAGGAAGGTCACGACTAACCTTTTGAACAGCCGGAGTTTTAAATATACTATGAGAAGTCTGTAACAAACAGTCACATTACCAGAAAGGGAAAGAAACGTGAGCCTGCCAGACAAGAATTTCGGCGTAGATTGTGTCTTTATTCGATGATCTTAAACACGTTACCCTTAAACATTGAAGGGAGAAGCCGCCGCCGCCGTTGTTCCACCCACATCTGGGTGTTGCTGTTTACGTTCCTACGTTCCTTTGTTGAGCCTATATCTTTTTTTTTTTTTTAAATATATTTTATTGTTTTTTTACAGAGAGGAAGGGAGAGGGATAGAGAGTTAGAAACATCGATGGGAGAGAAACATCGATCAGCTGCCCCCTGCACACTCCCCACTGGGGATGTGCCCGCAACCAAGGTACATGCCCCCGACCGGAATCGAACCCGGGACCCTTGAGTCCGCAGGCCGACGCTCCATCCACTCAGCCAAACCAGCTAAGGCGAGCCTATATCTTCATAAGCTTTTTAGCAAGTATGTGTCGAACACTTGTGTTTCACGGTCAAGACAGGATCAGAGGCCATGGCTACCGACAACAGATCTGTCCGTTTCACTCTTTCTTTTTCCACGATCACATCTACTGCCGCGTCTTGATCTGTAAGCGAGACCTAGACAGCCTACATTGCTGTTATTTTTGGTGAAGAAACTCAATTTTGTACAGTTTGTTTCAAGGTAAATAAAATGTGAATCTGTTTACATAAAAACAAGAACAGTGAGATAAAAACGGGGGGTGGGGGTGGGTGGGGGAGAGGATAAAAGGGAGGGGTTGACCTTTGACGTTTCAAGATGGCGGCCGCCAAGTCCCTGCAGCCAAAATGGAGGCTGCCTAAACTCCCTTCTTTCTTTGACAGAAAAGGTGACTTGTTTGTTTATTCCCACACAACCGTGGACGAAAAGGGGCCGCGTGCTAACCTGACGAGCGCAAACGGAAAGGCCTAAAGCGAGCACAGGGGCGGTCTGAAGGGAGCCCGTAACTAAGGGCAGTTGTGGTGGGTGGTCGCGTCCTAGGTCGGAATCTTCCCTGACAAGGTCTGCGTTGACCTTAACTGAACCTACGGTCCTTTTGCATCTAAGACAACATACCTCTGAAATGTCAGAGGAACTTGTAGTTCCGAACGCCCCTCCCCGCCTTCTCCCCCGATAGCCCCCCCCCCCCACGACCACGACCACGACCAACACCACCACCACCACCACCACCACCACCACACACACACACCACACACACACACACACACACACACACACACACACACACAAGGAAATGGGCCTTGGCGCCAGGACAGAGACCATAGATTCCTTCATTGTCGTTGTTATGATGTGTATTGTTGCCTGTTAACTATCTATCCTGCGCCCACCTAAGTAAAAGAAGTAGGTGTGGCCCTGGCCGGTTTGTCTCAGCAGATAGAGCCGAGGTCTGCCTGCGGACCTTAGGGGTCCCAGGTTCGATTCCGGTCAAGGGTACAGGCCCAGGTCGTGGGCTTGATCCCCAGTAGGGGGCAGCCGGCGGCTGGTGATTGTCTCTCACCGATGATGTTTCTGTCTCTCTCTCCTGCTCCCTTCCTCTCGGGAATCAATGAAAATGTACTAAATTAAAAAAGAAAAGAAAAGAAGAAAAAAGAGTGAATAAGACAAAGTGAATAAACAGCCATTCTACCGGAGCATTGTCCCAACCCCCTGAGATTCTGCTTCCCGGCAAGTGTGGACAGTTTGGCTCAAGTAAAGTCCTAAAAGTTCTCTACGGGTTTGAATGTTTTCGCGTGAACACGACGTGTACACCTGCTGGTTTCTGAGGGCGGGGCAACAGAATCAGTCCATGAGGCCTGCTGTGAAACCGTAGAGGAGTCTGTTTTTGCTGTCATAAGCCAGGTCACCCTTAGAAGGAGTGTAGGAAAAACAAAAGCAGAAATGGGATTTACAAAAGAGAAAACAGAGAGAATGGAACATAGGGATGCTCCCAGGACTGTGAGAGGGTATCTCCCCTTCTCCTCACTCATGCTGCTTTTGGAGAAATGGAAATGATCCTAAGAGGTGAAGGTACTGAAGCGCTTGGAGAGACAGACCGGGGCTACTTTACCCCTTCTTAACCCTACCCAACCAAGTCTCCTCTCCCTCTCCCTCGGAGTCAAGCTCATGTGCCGACAACGGTAGGTAGGTAGCGGTACCTAACCGACCGATGGCTGTTTTAAAATCAGATCCTGTCCCCTTTCAACAAGGGCATGTGACAGGGGCAACTATCTTTCACTGGTCAAATCGGCCCCAATTCACCTGATAGGGAGAGAGAGCTTTGTCTCTGTCTGTCTGTGTTTGTCTTTAAGCCAGTGATGCCAGCATATGTTGGTTATTGGTTTTTGTTGGGGGTGTGTGTGTGTTGTTGTTTTTTTAGAAGGGTCATGTGTATGTAGACTTCAATGAGCCAGATACTGAACCAAAAGGGGAGAATGACGATTTTTTTAAAAAATATATTTTATTGATTTTTTTACAGAGAGGAAGGGAGAGGGAGAGAGTTGGAAACATCGATGAGAGAGAAAGATCAATCAGCTGCCTCCTGCACACCCCCCACTGGGGATGTGACCACAACCAAGGTACATGCCCTTGACCGGAATTGAACCTGGGACCCTTGAGTCCACAGGCTGACGCTCTATTCACTGAGCCAAACCGTTTAGGGGGAGAATGACGATTTTTAAAAAGGGAACATCCCGAGAGGAATCTCATCTTGAGACCGACTGAACGTATATTCGCCAACTGTCTTTTCTGCACGATGAACTTCCACGAGAGCCCGAGCGACCCGATTCACGGGGGACCTACCACGCTCAGAATGGCCCCAAACAGCCCCAGAGGCTGGCAGAGACGCCTCTCACTCTCGGCTCGCTACCCATGTGTCTCTGTAGATGGGGAACCAGGCCGCGGTAACCTTGAGAGTCCCCTTTTTTGGGGGTACATACTCCCCAACACTTGGGAGAAATTAGACTCAGGGGGCCCCACCAGGGGAAAAAAAAAAAAAAGGCTAATCTTCTTTGGCAACCTAGCCCGACCCCCCTCTATAGAGTGGACAATGGAGGGGTCTGGCCAGTTTCCAGCACCACGGGGTTGAATGCAGGCTAGACCCGTTTTCCCATTCCCAGGGAAGTGAATGGAGAATAAGGCCTTCTCAGATCCGTGTGTCTTTTTCCATACACGTGAGCCCTTATGTACGACTCTCAGAAATGACCCTCCTCCTCAGCTCTAGGCTCCCTGCAAACCAGATCGCTCTGTAATGGCTGCAGAGCCTCCGAGAAAAGCATGCTCCGATAGAAAGACACATCTCCAGAACGGGCAAATGGACTCGTTAGCCCATTGCCAACCCTCGCAAGTGCTCGAGGAATTAAAACAACACTGCCCCCCTTTGACGACGCGGTAGGTACAGGGTCGGAGGTGTGTGGCTCCAGAATATCAAAGCGCAACACATCCTCTTACCGCCTCAAGGCTTCCGATGCTGGGTTGAGCAGAGAGAGGCGATTGTGGAAAAGCACCTAATTAGGCGGGGGGTGGGGGGCTGGGGGAAGCGCGCTCTCGCCGGTGTGTGTGTGGGGGGGGGGGGGGAGCGCGTTCATTGGACAAAGGGGAAGAGCTCATCGTGTGGAGGTATTTCTGCAGGGAGGTCTGTCAGGACCGGACAGGGGAGGATGTGAGCCTGGCTGGCTGGTCCATCGACTGGAAAAATCCAAACGACCTGTGGACGAAAAGGGGCCGCACGCTATCTATCTAACCTTGAGAGCTCAGGGAAGGCCTTTGTGGCCGTGGCGGCCTCGCAAACTCAGAGAAGAGACCCAAAGTAAGCGCCAAAGACGGTCTGAGATGAAAACTCTGTCACTAAAAGCAGTGGATGGCAGGCAGCCATTTCCTAGGCTAGAATCTTCCCCGCCTTGACAGAAGTCAACCTTTATCTTCACTGAGCCCGTCTACTGTCTTTTGCCCAATAGGATAACTGTATTCCTTTGGAATGTCAGGGGCACGCCCGTCTTTCCAGGCCCCTCTGGGCACGACCAGCCACCTTGTTATGGTTATCATTGTTGACTGCGTGATTCCCCCCACTCCCCCTTTCTTACCCCCCCCCCCCCCCGGCCCAAGGCCCAGAGGCCCAGGTCAGCACTTAGAATGAAAACCCCCTCACCTGAGGGATGAGAGTAAGGGAGCTGGGGCGGGTGTGTGTGTGTGTGTGGGGGCGGTGGGGAGTAGAGGGGGAGGGTTGTTAGGGAACAAGCGGGAGGAGAGGAGGTCAGGTCAGGGCGGGCCGGGCGATTCATTCCAATGGTTCTCACTCCAAGGCTTCATTCAAATGCAGAAAGCTCTCCGGTGACGTCAGGGCCTCGGGCTTCTCTGACTCCCCCACCCTTAGGCCACAGCTCACCAATTTCAGGGAGGGAGGGAGGGAGGGAGGGAGGATGTTTGAGAAACCGGCCTGTCCGGGTGGAAAAGAGTGCCCTCCATCTGCCAAGCCAGGAACGAACCAGCCCTCACCTCACCTGTTTGGGAATCATGCGAGGGGGTGGGGAGCGGGAGGGAGGGGTTTGAGGGGCGTGAGTCCAGGGTCCAAGGGGAAGGTAAACAGTAGATCTCGGTGTCTTAGATAGGAGGAGAGACATAGGTAGGAGTGGAGCGATGAGGGCCCCGGGAGGCCCGATAAGGGATGATTTGACTCAATGACCCCGGTTCACTCACCGGACCGGCCAGCACACTCTGCTCCAGTTGCCGGTTTTTATCATCCATTCCCCGCCCCCCCTCTCCCCCCTCGCGCCCCCCCCCCCCGTCTCTCTCTCACTCACACACACACACACACACACACACACACACACACACACACACACACACAACCTACCTCCCTCCCACACCGCTCCAAGTATGCCATTCAGGACAGACACCCTTTTATCATTCATCTTTAAGTTCCCCGTGGGTGGGTGGATGGATGGATGGATGGATGGATGGATGGATGGATGGATGGATGGATATGTTCACATCCAAAAACATTCAAATCTGTGGAGAATGTCTGTGAGTTCATTTGAGGCAATTGCCGGGAAGCAGATTCTCAACATATTGGGATAACGCTCCGTAGAATGGAGGGTTTTTTTTTGTTTGTTTTGTTTTGTTTTGTGGTGTGTGTGTGTGTCTGTGTGTGTGTTGTTGTTTTTCACCTTGTTGTATACATTACAAGCAAAAGAGGAGATGTAAGTGGGTAACATGAACTCCATTGGTGATAGATGAGGGAGGCCAGAGAAAGCCAAGCGGGGCAGGAAACCTCTGGGATTAGATAAAAATGAAAATGAATCGAACCTGCAGACTCAAGGGTCCCAGGTTCGATTCCAGTCAAGGGCTTGTACCTCGGTTGCGGGCACATCCCCAGTGTGGAGTGTGCAGGAGGCAGCTAACGGATGCTTCTCTGTCATCGATGTTTCTAACTCTCTATCCCTCTCCCTTCCTCTCTGGAAAAAAAAAAAATCATAAAATATATTTAAAATATATATATATTTACAAAAAAAAAAAAAAAAGGATTGGCCTTTGTCAGGGAAGTTGGCGGATGTGACTACCCACCATCACTGTTTTTGTTGTTGTTGTTAAACTTTTAATTTCAGACCATCCCTTGTGGTCTCTTTTCCATCCATCTGTGGATGGATGTGTCCTCCCTCTCAGTCTCATATCACACACTCACTGGTGATTTCACTCGCTGCCTCCTCCCCATGAAAAAGAGGAAGAAAAATGAACAAACCTGTTTGAGCCCCAGAGGCCGCAACTGTGAACAAAGTACGCGCACATGTGTGCATGTGTGGCGTTTGTCAAGAACGTAAGAAATATTCCAACCTGTGAAGAATTTTTGTGAGTGTCTTTGAGCCAAACTGTCCACCAATGTCGCACGCACGCACGCACGCGGGGAACCACAATCTCACCATTATCTCACCATTATCTCACAGTTGGAGATAATGTTCCAAAAAATGGCAATGTCGCCCCCCCCCCCGCCCCCCCGCCCCCCGCCCCTGCCCCTTATTTTATACACTGCAATCCAAAGTGGAGACTGTACGTGGGTGACATGAAATCCGCTGATGATTTTTTTTTTTTTGCGGGGGGGGGGGGGGGGGAGGGGGCGGGAGAAAGCAAAGCGGGGAAATGATGGACCGAGACTTCTTGTACCTAGGTGGGTGTAGGCTAATTCATAGTCAATCATGAACTCAGTAATCATGACGGGATCTGTGATATTCACAGAGCCGTGCCTGTGATTCCAGGGGTCTGGAAAAGATGGAAAATCCCTTTGACATTTCAAAGATGTGTGATCATGGATTCAAGAAAGGAAAGCCCTAACCGGTTTGGCTCAGTGGCTAGAGCGTCGGCCTGAGGACTCAAGGGTCCCAGGTTCGATTCCGGTCAAGGGCATGTACCTCGGTTGCGGGCACATCTCCAGTGGGGAGTGTGTAGGAGGCAGCTGATGGATGTTTCTCTCCCGTCGATGTTTCTAACTCTCTATCTCTCTCCCTTCCTCTCTGTAAAAAAAATCAATAAAAAGTATTTAAAAAAAAAGAGAGAAAGAAAGAGAGAGAGAGAAAGAGAGAAGAGAGAGAGAGAGAGAGAGAGAGAGAGAGAGAGAGAGAAAGAGAGAAAGAGAGAAAGAGAGAAAGAGAGAAAGAGAGAAAGAGAGAAAGAAAGAAAGAAAGAAAGAAAGAAAGAAAGAAAGAAAGACAGGCTCTGTCAGGGAAGATGCCGGCCTAGGACAGGATCACCCACCCCAAACTGATTTTAGTCTGTAAGGCCACCACGCATGGCCTCCACTGATTGGGCAAGCCATGGTGACTCTAAAGTCCTGATCCTGACCCCGACCCCGGGAGTTGTATTAAAAATCAAGCTAAAAGCCAAAACCGGTTTGGCTCAGTGGATAGAGCGTCAGCCTGAGGACTGAAAGGTCCCGGGTTTGATTCCGGTCAAGGGCATGTACCTTGGTTGCGGGCACATCCTCAGTGGGAGGTGTGCAGGAGGCAGCTGATCGATGTTTCTCTCTCATCGATGTTTCTAGCTCTCTACCCTCTCCCTTCCTCTCTGTGAAATATCAATAAAATATATTTTTTAAAAAAATCAAGCTAAAGGAGTGTGAATGTAAACTGGAGGCTTATCAAAGGTTTAAAGCAGGTCTGTGTTTACCACCATTTAAAGAAAACAAACCAAGAAAGAGATCAAAGGTCAAAACACCCTCTCTTGGACTGGGAGTGAGAGAGTTCCTGCATGTGTCCAAGAGGGTCATCTGCAGTATGAAAAGCCAGGGTTCGGCAACAGGGGATCTTGGGGGGGGGGGGGGGGGGAAGAAGCATCCATGACAGTAAGGGGGTGGGTGCTCTCATTGAAAAGGCAAGGCGAGCAAGGAGAGCTATGCCATTTAAAGGCATACCCTATCCGCTTTTCAATTCACAGCACGTACACAAGGAATCCCTGTTTAGTTTGGAACCGCATTACTTCTTGAGTCTCCTCCTCTTCCTCCTCCTCCCCCCCCCCCCCCCCCCTCCTGCTCTTCCTCCTCCTCCTCCCTCTGGCAGCAGCAGAGGGCTTTTGTTTTTGGTTGATACTCAGGTGTAGGACAGATGTATGTATGTATGTATGTATGTATGTATGTATGTATGTATGTCAGTATGTATACTGTGTGTGAGCCCAAAAATGGACAGAATCTCTGCGGGGTGTGTGTGTGGAGTCGAATAGACTGGAGTGTGGAGTGGAGTGGAGTGGAGTGGAGTGGAGTGGAGTGGAGTGGAGGAGTGGGGGAAGCAAGAGGAAGGGAGGGAGGGAGGGAGGGAGGGAAGCAGGGGAAGAGAGAATGCCAAAATGACAAAGGACCTCGTTAGTTAATGACACCGGGCATGGGTATTAGAATTCTGAGTTTTTTGCCTGTTTTCCTCGAACGCCACCTACGCGGAAAACAACCTGTGTGAAGTTAAACTCAGGTCAGCCACACAAGAATAAGGACTACTGATTGATTGACTGCAAGTCTGTGTAGTAGGTCGCCCGCCGCTTGCACTTGGCAGAGACCAAAACCTGAGGCAAGGGGAGGAGCAGGGAAGGTGCAGTGAAAAAGGGAGGGGTGTGTGTGTGATGTATTCCACTGTATTGCACGAGGTGGAGCATATTTGCTTCCCCCCCCCCCACCGACCCCCCGCGGACCCCCTGCCTTGGAACAAAGAAAGTGTAGGGGGTCTGTCGGGGGCGGGGTGGACGGTTGGAAGTGGGGAGGAAAAGAAAAAAAAAGAGGAAGGCCCTCAGTTCAGTCCTGACTATGACTACTTTCTGGGGTCGGTAGCCACCAGTGGTGTGGTTTGTGGTCCACCTCCTAGCTTTCCTGGTTGGGCTGGGGAGAGTTCCTGTGGATCACAAAGAGAAACCCAAAGGAGGACAAAGGTCAGAATGCCTAATTCACGTCTGTCCATTTGTACGCGACACCGCCGTCCATAGCGTCCAAGTGACGTGACCTGCATTTCTCATGTCTGACGTGACCTGCATTTCTCATGTCTGAGAAAGAAGTTTCCATTTCAGGTGCCGCTCCTCTAGACGGCCTTCCGCCGGCTGCGCACGGGCCATCCCTGACATTCCCATTTACCTCCGCCCTGTGAAGACAACGGACCAACCCTACCATCTGGTCGACCTCGATTTGTTTGAGGGTTATAAAAGCGGTCGCCAGTCAGGTGGTGGTGCATGACAAGAACAAGAACGGGTCTCATTGTCACCACCCACCAGGGTGGCAGGAACTCAGGGTCGGTCGGCCCGGCCGCTGGGGTGGGGGGCAGGGGGAGGGCTTTAAAAGGCTCTCTCTCTCTCTCTCTCTCTCTCTCTCTCTCTCTCTCTCTCTCTCTCTCTCTCTCTCTCTCTCTCTCTCTCTCTCTCTCCATGATGCGGATGAAGGGCTGTCGGTTAGACTTTAGGAATTTCCTTGAAGCGAACACGCCCCTCACTGTGCCGCCGCCGCCAACGCCAACGCCGCCGCCAACGCCAACGCCAACTCCCTAAAAGGCAGATAGTAATAGAAACAGGCACGGTAAGCATTGCAACGTGTTTTCTGGGGTTTTGTGTCTTTTAGAGACCTATAAATGCATAACGCTGTGATAAGCTTCCATCTTCACCAGTGCATTGTAAGCTATGTAAATGTGGAATCATAAGAATGTACTATTGTATGCGGGCT